>NC_090447.1:415961063-415992697 GCF_031143425.1 Pleurodeles waltl
AGCCAGATCTGCCCCCAAGGGGGGCAGAAATGGCCGTAACTAATTGCCCCCCAAAGGGGAGCGACCCTTGCCCAAGGGGCCGCTCCCCGCGTGCCAGAAACAGGTAAGTAAACAACAACAACAAAAATCCCTGGTGTCTAGTGGGCATTCCTGCTGCCCGATCGCAATGCGATCGGGCAGCAGGAATGCTCAAAGAGACACCGGGGAAAAGGAAAAGCCTTTCCTTTTCCCCGGTGCCTCTTTAGCCCCAACCCCCCACCCACCGGGAAGAGATTCTTACCTCTTCTCTCGTCGCCGCACAGGAAGCAAATGGCTTCCTGTGCGGCGAGGATCCCATAATGAAGTCAGCGCGCGACAGCGCGCTGACGTCATTATGGGGGGTTGGGGGGGTTGGGGGGGTCGGGGGTGGAAGGGGAAGGGCTTCCCCTTCCATCCCCGACTTTGGGGGGTGGGAGGGAAGCACACAGAGGGAGCGAGAGCGCTCCCTCTGGGCTGTGTGCCGAGGACGTAGTGGTTACGTCCTCGGCACAGCAGCACTGTGCCGCGGGACGTAACCACTACGTCCGCGGCACAGAAGGGGTTAAACTTTATTTCTCGTTTTTCAACAATAACAACAACAACGAATCCGTTTGTTTATATAAAACAGCTCATCAATATCTTCAGGTCATGAATCTGTTAGTGCACACCCAGAGATCAATCTGTTCATCCATTTCAATTCTTACATTGAGGCTGAGTTGTCAATATGCATGAAGACCTGAGAACACTGTTCCGCCGCTTTAAGACAAGCAACCATCAGTAGGCAAACCGTTCAGGTCCGATAGCACCTGACTCACATCAACACAGGGTCAGATCTCTCGGCTCAGAGTATATAACACCGAATTATCGTGCAATGCACACCTCACACATTTTTTTTCTAGGGAATCATCGACATCTTGCCAAACGTACGTTACACAATATTTCAGGTGAAGATTATTTGCACACTGGAAGCACCTGTGCAGGTTTCAGACAATATGTACAAGTGAAAAATTGCTTACTTTAGACCCAGGAAATCTCTGTTCTAACTCAGTTTCTCTGCATGTCTACCTAGCAACATTCTGGTTAAACTCTTTGTTACTCTCTTCTTTAGTTCCCATAGCTCCAAAATGGGATTCCAGAGAAACATATCAATAGCATGTATGAAGTGCTGTAAATAAAATACTGAACAAATCCTGAAAGGCTATCACTTTACGTTTGTATTTACCCTCAGCTCTACCTTTAGTTTAAAGAATAATCTGGTTACAAATTCCATTAACCCTTACTGACTGAAGGAAGCAGAGAATTGGATCTAAGTAAGCTGACTTTTACTTAAGAGGGGGGAAGGCAGCGATCCTGCTGTTCATTCACCCAACCAGATATAATAGTCTTAGGGGTAGGTTACTCCATATAGAGGGTCTATTATGTACATCACACTAAAACTCCCTCCCTCCTCGTGAACATCAGACATTGCAACACATGCCATTACCATGCATGTCTTTACCATGCATGTAATACAACACTTTCACAACATGTTACATTACTTCAGGGAATTTATCACTCATTTTAGTGACGTATAACCTAATGGCAGTTGCCTATAGGTAGTTAGAGTTAGAACCATGCTTCCATGAAAAAAGCGTTTATTGACTTGCCTATATCTTTGGTGCCGCTTGGAGAATCTTCATGACCTTTCCCAAAAAAATGTAATGGTGATTTTTGTGCGCACAGAAAGTTTTGGGGTGATCTGTTAAGTCGGCGCCAAAAAAAAGGGGGTGTCAAAAAAGTTGTATTTTTCATGTTAATTCCCATAGGATGATTAGACACAGCCCGAACCACTGGAAGGAATTACACCAAATTTAGCAGAAAGCTAGCTTTCTGTATGCAGATTGTTATTTTGCTTATTTTGTGTGAATCCATTAAGTAGTTTTGGACAAATTTAGAGAAACCCAAATCTGTATATCTCTGGCCGCGGCCACTTCACAATCGTTTCACAAATATTTCACAGAAATTCGTGAATTTTCGTGAATGCACATGCAAAAAGAAGTGCTGTAATTGGCTGACCGCAACCTTACTAGAAAGTTGCAGCCAGCATTTTATTTCACTGGACATGGTCCTAATTGAAAATGGCATAAGGGTGAAGGACCCCTGATCACAGGTGTGTTATATAGTTGTGTTTTAGGGAACAATTATGGGTTTAAAATAATTGTGTGTCACCATGCACGATTTTCATGAAAATTCATTAATTCTTTCAAATTTTCATGATCTATTCGCAAAATATTCATGATTGTGAACAAATTTGAAAGAAAAAACACAGACTCATTCATACACTAATTCATTGACTCATACATGCACTCAGAGACTCATGCGCCCACTCACACACCCAGTCAGACACTCATGCACCTAGTCAGACCCAATAATATACTCACACACCCACTTTCAGACCCCCTCAGACACTCACGCGCCCACTCACAGACCGGCTGAGAGAGACAGGGCCTGTGGCTAACCTGGGCTGCACACGGCCTAAGGCTGTGCATGGTGCGGATTGGGTACTTATATGGACTTGGCTGCAAGGCCTGGCTGCAGGCCAGGCCTTGCAACCAACTCACGCCATGCACAGCCTTCTTCCATGCGCTGCAGGGGTTGGAATAAAGTACAGTAATTCAAATTACTTTACATTAAAAAAACATAGAAATTCACTGAAAAAAAACAAAGGTCACAGGGACATTATAGCTAGGTTCTGAATTTACGTGTACAAAATCATAGAAATTTAGCAGTTATAGTTAGAGTTCTTTCAAGTAACTATAACTCGCGCCATAAGGTAACTATAACTCGCACCTTCACCATGCATAGCTAATTACTCCATATATATAATTGATGAGATATTGTGTGGCATCTTTGATATTATCACTGCAACATTTGAAAATAAAATTACTAATAGGAAAACTATATATGACAAGGGTTACGAGTTATAGTTACCTTAGGGTGTGAGTTAAAGTTACCTGAAAGGACTCTAACTGCTGAATTTTTATGGTTTTGCAGGAGTAAATTCAGAACCTAACTATAACGCCCCTGTAAATTTTGTTTTTTCAATGAGTATATATATATATATATATATATATAGACACTGAAAAAACAAAGGTTAAGGTAATATTCTACTTAGGTGTTGATGGACCTGGCTCTTTTGATTTTTGCTTTCTTCCTCCTATTTTTCTGACCTTTGTGTTGGCTTTATGATTATGAGCGCTGCATCATTGCTATAGTGCACATGCTCTCTCCTCTAAACATGGTATAACTGGCTTGCACATGTTTGGCATAATTGATGTACTTGTAGATCACTTGTAAAGTGATATACCATATATCCAGGGCCTGTAAATTAAATGCTACTTGTGGGTCTGCAGCACTGATTGTTCCACCCAGAGAAGTAGCCTTTCAAATATATCTCAGGTCTGCCACTGCAGTGCCTGCGTGTGCAGTTTACTGCCACTTTGACTTGGCATTTAAAACTACTTGCCAGGCCTTAAACTCCCCTTTTACTACACATAGGTCACCCTCAAGGTAAGCACTGGTTAGTCCTATAAGCATGCTTCTGTGCAAGTAAAAGGTAGGATATTTACTTTTATGTTTTGCATGTCCTAATAGTGTTTTTCACTACTGTGAGGCCTGCTCCTCTCATAGGTTATCATTTGGAATTCCCTTATATCGTTTTACGTGGTAAATCCTGATCAGAAAGGAGTATCTTTGCTATGTTTGGTGTGTTTGGAATGGTAGCGATAATACCTACTTACTGGTGTAATTGGATTGTACCTTGCTATTTTAGAAATGCCACTTTTAGAAAGTGAGAGTGTTTCTGTGCTTATATCTCTGTATGCTTGGTAGCCTGACTCCCATCCACATCTAGCCCGGGTGACAGCTACACCTCGTGCTTACTCTCTAAACAGCCACAACACAGGAAGGGCTGGATGTGACAGGGTATACATCTGTATTCATCTGCATATTGATAGTCTTCCTGGGCTGGGAGAACAAGAGGTCATTTGCATTTTACATTTGTAACGGTTGTGGCCTGCCTTCACACAAAGAGCTGATTTATCCCGTACTGATTGTCTGGAGCCATGGCTGGGCTGAAAGGAATTGTTGTGCACCTTTAAGGGTTCACTTGAAGTCCCCACATCATCAAAGACATTTTTGAGCATAAGTACTGCATCTCTGACCCCATGTTCTTAGATACTGCTTGGAACTTTTAACCAGAAGCTGCTGGCTCTACAAACTGCTCATTGCCAGAGAACGTCTGTGCTGCCAGGATGAACAGCCATTTGGACTACTTGCTTGGCTGTGCTGGCCTTCTTCCTGCTGGGCTGCTGGATGTACTGCCCATCTGCTTAAGTGACTCTAATGTGCTGGCCTGCCCTCCTGCTCCTCAACTTGCACCTTAGTGTTCTCCAAGGGCATGTTGACTAGCCCCCTATTCTGGTAATCTCAGGACCAGAAACGATTGCCTGTTAGCCCCTCCGCTGTGAGACTCTGCCTTTTGGGAGTCGAGCAGCCACAGGGCTCATTGAGGAGCTGGGTGCCACTGCTCCTCACCTCAGGATCTCCAGATCGGGGGGCGTGGCCGGGCCACGAAACAAGATGGCCGCTTAGAGCGAGAGCTCCGCGCCGAGGCGGTCCCGGAGGGGTGACGGGGGCGAGAAGACAGCCGGACAACACACCGGGTTCGGTGCCCCTCCACCCCTACAACAGCGGCGACACGGAACCATGTCCGGGGACCCCGTAGGAGCGGGACGCAAGGCAGGAAACTCGCGACTCGCCCCAGGCCGATAAGGCCTGGAGAAAGGGGGCGGAGTCGCGTCTTCGGAAGACCGCGGACGACGTGCCCGTAGCGGCAAGGAGCAAGCTGAACAGGCCGCAGGGACTGCGGGAGTCGTGATGACCCGCATCCATCTCCCTACAACGCCAACAAACACCCGTGGACCTTCCCCCCCCCACAGGGAGACGGGAAGACACAGCAAAGGGGTGCGGCCCCTTCGACAGCCGGGAGAGAAACCCAAAGAGAGGTAGGATCGAATCTCTTCAAAATAAGAACGGCATCGCCGGAGGCAGAGGCACGACTTCTCCCCTCTTTTCCATCACAGAGGGACAACAAAAACCCTCCAGCTGAGATAATAAACTTTCTCCCCCCCCCTCCAGACAACTAATACTGAGGAGGGCAGAGGGGCACGACGGGAGGCACGTGGGGGCGAGGGGACGAGAGGGGTGAGCGACTGGGGGGGCACCGGGGATGAGGAGAGCCAGAGGGAGCCAAGAGAACAGAGATACAGGAGAAGGGAGTGGACTGACACCAGTGTAAGCCACCGAACATCTATATCCTTATCGGAATCTACGGAGGGAATCTCGGGCCCCACGTGGTCAGACTCTGTAGACAATTGAGGCGATGCCCGGCAACAAACCGAACCATAAACCTGTCAGCAAGCCTGCACGACAACTATTATTCTCAGAAGCGCTACAACACAAACGCCTAACCCCCACGAAGATAAACCCTCAAACATCGCCACCTTTAAACGAGTTCACCACGATGCCTGATAAAGATCAATCCACGACTATGGACAGGATACTACAAGAGATCACCACCGTCAGCCGCCGCATAGAGGGGATGGACGCCTCTATAACTTCATTGACACTAGAAACCAAATCCATGCGATCTGACATTGCCGGCTTTCAATCTAGAGTGACAGGGCTAGAACAACGCATGGGATCACTAGAGACGCAGATCAACACGTCTCAGGTGCGAGAACAAGACTTCATGTACCTCAGGAGCAAACTAACGGACATGGAGGACAGGAGCCGGAGAGACAATATCCGCATACTTGGGATCCCAGAAAACGAAGAAGGCTCGGATATGCAGACTTTTCTGACCTCCACTCTTCCAAAAATGATTTATTTGGACTTTGACCCGCCGCTAGAATTCCAACGGGCACACAGGATAGGCCCAAAACGCTCTGACAACTCCTCAAGGCCCCGCCCAATCATCGCATGCTTGCTGCGTCATAATCAAACCCGACAAATACTCCAAGTAGCACGCAACCACGGCCCTTTCCGAATAGACCAGCACGAGATCCGAATAACCGCCGATTACTCCAAGGAAACCAACGAACGTAGAAAGGTTTTCCTAGCCCTACGACCCCGGCTTCGCAAACTAGAGATGAAATACGGTCTCTTTGACCCTGCAAGAATGTGGGTTACAAAAAATGGAGTATCCAAGGACTTTTATAACCCCGACGAATTGAGACTCTTTCTTGACTCTTTCCAATCCCAGCCTATGGACTCTTACAACACAGACAGTGAGCATGACATTGTAGGAGGCAGTGATAGGGCCGAAACCCCCCACTCGGGAATAGAAAAGGTGAAGACGGCTCTACATGACACCGGAGCCAGTCATAGAGGTAGAGACATAGAGAGACTAACTAGATCATATGATGACAGGGGTCAGATTTTACACGCAGTAGTAACCCACACCCAATTATCGGAAAGAGACAAATCCCGCTCCCCTTTAAAGCCTACAACTGGGTCTTCTTGAGAAGGTAACGCGACAAGACGACTTATGGGACTATCGCCAGAGAGTCGAAAATAACAACTATAGACTCCGCGGAAGGATGAGTACCTTTCCAGATCATATGTGTATTACTATTGTAATTGTCTAAGACTGCTAGTATCAATGTTAAAACCAGATACATGAAAAATATATGCTCTTTATGACTAGAGCCGAGGCCCTATAATGGAAACTACCAGTAAATCGTTATTTGCCCTCAGTACACAACAGATGATGATTACTAGAACAGGGATCAGACCCCACCAACTCACTGTATGTTGAATAAGGGCCCGGTCCCGACCCTATAACCCTATAACAAGGTAACAAGGTAACAGGGGCATTAAACAGATAACAAAAAATAAACACTAATTAACTATCATGGAACTTACCTTACATTCCACACACTACAAAGTATCTCATGGTAGTAAACAACAAAGTATGTGAAACTTTCCTAATACACACCACACTCGACTAGCGCCGACATTAGAACCGTTTAGCCCCCATTATCACCCCAAGGGATGGGACTAGACAACGTAAAGATAAATTAATTCCAATACAGGGACACACAATACGATATAACCTGAAACATATCAAAGCTCCCACTACTTGACTTTACCTTATTCTACAATAAGAAACTGGGGAAAAAAAAATAGAACACGAGGACATAACACAACATAATACCGCATAACAAAGCGAAATATTATGACATTCTACACTGCCACTCCACACCACATTATAACATCACAATGTAAATTATAAACTATTAGCTATTCTTTTCCCCAGATGTTCGTACCTACCCCCATCCTAATCATTATTACTATCTTAAACTATCACCAACAACAGAACGACTATGATGGTGGCACATACCAAGTAAGACCTTAGTAGGTCAGTATTATGATGTAATAATACACGGCAAGGAGTTAGTAATAGGATGAGATACGCACTATCCTCGCGTAACCCGGGGCTCAGCTACACTCATTACCTATCCTACGATTAATAGAGAGACGTTTGGCATAATGGCTCCTAACATGATAATGTGATAAGATGCCAGGATATGTTATGTTGATCAACCTAATATGTCATTGAACAGTTGTAAGGCGAGATGAGACGAGGCAGTGTTATAGTTGAAAAGAAATGCTCAGGGAGTATTATATTATACTGTATATTGGTATCTTTATGTACCCATGCATACGCGAGAACTATAATACTCTGTTTGAGCTCTCTCCCCCCCTCCTCTGCCCTGCCCCCCCCCCCTCCCCTCGCCAGCCGGTCTCGGTCTTTCTGTCTGCCCAGTCCCTACTTTAATTTACGACCCTATCTTATGAACTCCTAAACACCCTACGATACCATACAACATCAAGTACTAGGCACAACATCCTAAACACCATACCCCATCAACACCCGACACCCCCTCCCTCCTCTCCAGCGCCGCTCAGGTACTATAGTTATTAACCGATCATTACTTCTGCCAATATACACTTTAGTTATATAACTAATACACTAGCCACTAACCACCGATGAACAGACCCACTTCCCGATACATAAACATAAGCACTGCTGTGTGCCCCCCCCCCCCCACCACCCCTCCTTATCACCGACATATCGATAACTGGCTGTCTGCGGTTTCCCCCCTTCGCCCCCCCCGATCGAGACCGCCCGACGGCACGAGAGCTCCGAGAGAAATCGGTCCCGCCGTTTACAGACCTAACGAACGAAGGAGGTTGGACTCCTAACCTCCCTCATCCCTACCCTTCTCCACTTCTTCCCCCAAATTGCACGCTCTCTTGCTATACTCTCAATCTAAACTTCAGCACACGCATCCATCCCTTCCCCCCTTCTCCCTCTTTTCTTCTCCCTCTCATTTCTCCTTGCCTTCTTTTTCCCTCATATTTCCCCTCCATCTGGCTCTCGTCCTACTTATATTACCTCTCTTCCTTCACCCTCTCCTCTCTCGTCTCTTTCTTCTCCAGAGGATTCCCTTGGCCTCCACCAGCTACTAACCCCCGTATAAAATATAAAATAAAATAAAATAAAACACCGTATCATATCGAAACACAACTCCCACTCTAACTACTAAGTCAATATCTCCCACCCTCCCTCTCCCCCCCCACCAACACCAACCCCGGATCGAGGGTGCTTACTTACTCACAATTATCCAATATGTCGAAGCCCCACCCTCAAGCGACGCGACCATTACGCATACTCTCTTGGAATGTACACGGCATGACGAGCTATGTTAAGCGGAAAAAGATACTGTCCTATCTTCAATCCAAAAAAACAGATATAGCTCTGATTCAAGAGACTCACCTTGACACTCTGGAATCCAGTAAACTTAAACGGGATTGGGTAGGGAGGGTTGCCTTCAGCTGCCGTCCAACGAGTCAGGAATCTGGAAGTAACGGACCCCGCAAATGTGGAGTGGCGATACTAGTGCGTAAATCCCTCCCGGTCACTATCATTAAAACCTAGAATGATACGGAAGGAAGGTATATATTTGCTAAATTAAAACTAGGGGACACTGTTTTATGCGTGGGATCCGTTTACGCACCAACCGGCCCAAAACGCCCATTCCTTCTACAGCTAAATCGCCTCCTGACAGAAATCGGAACTACTCGATACATAATCGGGGGAGACTGGAATCTCGTCCAAGACGCCATAATGGATAGGACAGGCCCTGTCGATGTATGTAACAATCACGACAGAGCGCTTCTGACAGACCTGACCACTGACGTCGGTCTGGTGGACTGCTGGAGAATACAACACCCGAAAGACAAGGAATATAGGCCCTCATTCCGAGCCTGGCGGGCGGCGGAGGCCGCCCGCCAGGCTTCCCCCCTCCGAAATACCGCTCCGCGGTCGTAAGACCGCGGAGGGTATTCCGAGTTTTCCCCTGGGCTGGCGGGCGGTCTTCACAAGACCGCCCGCCAGCCCAGGGGAAAACTCCCTTCCCACGATGACGCCGGCTCGTAATAGAGCCGGCGGAGTGGGAAGGTGCGACGGGTGCAGTTGCACCCGTCGCGTATTTCAGTGTCTGCTTTGCAGACACTGAAATACTTTTAGGGGCCCTCTTACGGGGGCCCCTGCCGTGCCCATGCCATAGGCATGGGCACGGCAGGGGCCCCCAGGGGCCCCGCGACTCCCCCTCCCGCCATCCGGTTCCCGGCGGGAGAACCGCCAGGAACTGGATGGCGGGAGGGGGAGTCGGAATCCCCATGCCGGCGCAGCATGCTGCGCCGGCTTGGAGGATTCCTTTGGGGCAGCGGGAAACCGGCGGGAGACCGCCGGTTTCCCTTCTCTGACCGCGGCTGAGCCGCCGCGGTCAGAATGCCCCGCGGGGCACCGCCGGCCTGTCGGCGGTGCCACCGCGTCCCACGGCCCTGGCGGACTTGTTCCGCCAGGGTCGTAATGACCCCCATACTTTCTTATCCACCGTCCATGGCACCCAATCGCGTCTGGATTATTTCTTAGTATCACACACTGTAATCCCTCATATACAAGACACCTGTATCCTAGACAGTGGGCTCTCAGATCACTCCCCAATACTAATCCGGATCCAGGTGGGACTCTCCTTCTCTGGTCGTAAACCATGGCGATTGGCTGTACACAGATATCGCTCTCCACAAGGGAAGGAACAATTAAAAGCTCATGTAACCACATACATGGCCGAGAATTCAGGCACTGTATCCTCAAAAAGGATCCTATGGGCGGCAGCAAAAGCAACCCTAAGAGGGAATATGATGCGAGATGCAGCACTGGCCAACAAAGACAGAATAGCCCGCCAAATCACCTTAGAGACCACGATACAGGACCTCACTAAACAATATACCGCCCAACCATCCCCTAGGCTGCGACACGCCTTAGAACAGGCCCGCATGGCACACAATGAACTCAATACATCTCAGGCGGAATACGCACTGCAAAAATTGCGAGGCCGCCATTACGAACAAGGGGAAAAAGCAGGTCGCCTCCTAGCGGCGCAGCTCCGACAAAGAGAGGCAGCCTCTGCCATTGCGGCCATAACATCTTCTTCAGGAGCAGTGCTAACTCGCCCACAAGACATTGTAAACGAGTTCGCCAAGTACTACCGACATTTGTACACTCCTGAAACAACGACAGATCAAACACAAATGGAGACATTCCTTGCCGCGGCCAATCTACCCCGTCTGTCTGAGGCAGGCAGGGCCCTCTTGGACGGTAACATAAGCAAAGAAGAGATAACCCAAGTTATAACAAGTCTCCCCTACCATAAATCACCAGGAGAGGACGGATTCCCTGCGGAATTCTATAAATGGGCTGGGGAGGAGGCAATAACCGCAGTACATGAAGCACTGACGGAAGCATGTCAAGAAGGCTCCCTGGGCGCTCTATCCAATAAAGCCACGATTGTCATCTTGCCTAAGCCAGGGAGAGACCCCCTTCTTTGCGGCAGTTACCGTCCTATCTCCCTTTTGAATGGGGATGTCAAACTCCTAGCCAGTGATCTAGCAGCGCGGCTCCGCAAGGTGATACCATCGTTGATTCACAATACCCAAGTAGGATTTGTACCAGGCCGTACCTCCAGAAATCATATGCGAACTCTTTGCCATACACTGTTAGAATCCATACAATTACCTGACGAAGCCCTAGCCCTGTCCCTAGACGCGGAGAAAGCATTCGACCGCATTGAGTGGCCCTACCTATTCACAACCATGAAGCATTTTGGCCTGGGGGAACAATTTATCTCTAAAGTACGTTTATTATATGACCACCCCACAGCACAGGTTAACTGTGGGGTCATCATGTCAGACCCATTCCCTATCGGAAGGGGCACACGCCAGGGATGCCCCTTGTCGCCACTTCTATTTTTATTGGCCATGGAACCCCTAGCTGCCACCATACGAAATTCTCACCAAATAAAAGGGATCCATATCACCGGGGGCATATCCAAAATATATCTCTACGCAGACGACATTCTGTTAACAATGTCCGATCTAGAAACCTCGCTCCCAGCACTACTTTCCACTATAGAAGACTTTGCATCCCTATCCGGATATCGGGTGAACTGGGATAAAAGTGAGGCACTACCATTATCCCGCATAACGACGAGGGCAGCGATACATGGCCTTCAATTCAAATGGACCCTGACCCGCCTTAAATATTTAGGAACGTTTATTAACAGAGGTCTAGAACATATGGTCAGGGACAACATAGACCCCCTTATATCTAAAATGAAACAAGACTTTGCCAAATGGTCCCTACTAGGCCTGTCTATGTGGGGCAGGACACAGGCGGTCAGAATGGTCACCTTACCATGCTTCACGTACGTGTCAGGCATGCTTCCCCTACAGATACCTCTTTCCTCACTCCGATTAATAGACGCATCCATAAGGGCCTTCGTCTGGGGCTCCTCACGCCCAAGACTGAAACCTGCAATAATACTGGCACGACGGCTCTACGGAGGATTAGGACTACCCTCGGTAGAACAATACTCTCTGGCCCTACAACTCTCACAGCTAATATATACGCTTCCGGATATAGCCGATCCACCGCAATGGGTGATCACAGAGAAACTCCTATATGGACAGTATACGGAGATGGGAGGAACATACGCCGACCACGTTCCCTTAACTAACCCTATCCTCAAGGCTACAAACACAGCGTGGTGCAGAGCCCATCGACTACTAGGAGTACACCCCTCCCTGCATACTCAGGCTCCCATAGCAGGGAATGAAAGCATTAAAATAGGAGGGACTATTCTCAGATGGCCCCAATGGTCCGAGGCAGGTATCCACAATATATCTCACATAATAGATGGAGATAGCTTCCGCACATTCGCCTCCCTCCAGGAAGAATTCGGTATCCAAAGTAACCAGGAGTGGCGATATCTACAGCTCAAACACTGTATGCGGAGAACATTAGGAACCCCCCCGTGGCTGCTCAAAACCTCACCCATCGTCACCTATCTTCAGAAATGGGGCCAACAAAAAGGCGTCTTGGCTGGCCTCTATGCCGAATTAACTAACCACCTTTACTCTCAGCCTTTACTTGAACGACTACGCTTAAAGTGGCAGGACATACTAGAGATAACCTACACGGACGAAGAATGGCCAGACATACTAGAAGCCCTCGACAGGGGCGTACGTGAAGCACGCCTGAAATTTTGCCTATTTAAAATCCTTCAGGGATGGTACTGGACCCCCGTTAAACTCTTCAGGGCAGGGTTGATACCTCACGCGAACTGTTGGAGATGCACAGAGCCATATTGCGACCAACTTCATATTTTATGCCACTGCCCCACGGTACAGTCACTATGGGACGCGGTACGCCTCGCCTTATCGGACTTCATACAGATACCAAAACCGACCCCACCAGCATTTATCATTCTACATGACATTCGCCCGTATCCCTCCCTATCGCGGGCACATAAACGATTAATCCACACGGCGCTAGCCACGGCCAAAATATGCATACTCAGGCACTGGAGATCTAGCATTGCCCCCACACCCATGGAATGGATGACGGCCATGTATCAAACGGCTACCCATGAACGAGTGATTTATAACCTACAGGACCAAGCAGAACAATTTGAGGAGGTCTGGCGCCCATTCTTGAAGAGACCATGAAGCGGCTGGTGGATGACCAACGGATGATCAATGTTCAATGATCAATGAATAGGGAATATTAATTACCAATCACCCTCTGAGAATCCTAGACTCCGGAAACACATTTAATCTCCTACTGCCCCCTCTCTCTCTCCCTAGCTACGCTATCCTCTCTTCTCTCTCTCTTTTTTCTCTCTCTCTATCAATCGACAGGCCTCTAATTTTGTCACATGCCCGAGACCCTGAACTACCCAACATAGTAATACAAGTCGCTTCCTAACACAAACAAGGACTGAGAAATCAACTCATATAAGACGTAGACACTCTCTAACCGACCTTACCATATCTATCATACATATTATCTACCCCTAGATAATAACTCGCTACAGACGGAGAAGTACAGAACGATCTACTCTTAGGCCTGAACAAGCTAGTCTCAGGATACAAAGACCCCCTGCCTACCCCGAGTCTCTTCATTCTACATTCCCCCGCGATTACCCTTCCTCTTTCTCCCTCTTTCTTTCCCTTCTCTCCCCCTCCCCATTTCATATGACTATTTTGCCTCTCCCCTATACCAAGACCAACCCCTCCTACACAACCCTATCCTCGCTCCCCCTCCCCTTACCACCCCCCCCCACCTGTTTTCCACTCTTCTTCAAAATAAGGGTACACAACTCAACTATGCAACTGGGAATTTTTACTTACCTGACAGTACATGTATATATGCTTACAATGGAAATAATTGTGGTAAACGAACAAAAACAATGTTTTGAAAGCTAAACAGTTTGTTTATATGCTGTATGTACCGCCTTATATATTCTTAATAAAACTTTTGAAACTTAAAAAAAAAAAAAAAAAAAAAAAAAAAGGATCTCCAGATCTCGTGCAGTGAATGCTGTTTACTGCTCCTTGCCTTTTTACAGTCAGTGCATGTTGAGTGATGTTATAGCTTTTTTCTTGCCTTTCCTCACTAATGGGTGTGGAACACTTCATGTTTGGGGGCTGACACATGTTGAGCGATGTGCACTCTGGGCGGTGAGACTGGCACCTTTAGGGGAAAAGCTGCCCAGGACTGGTGTATGCACTTTGGGCAGTGAGGCTGGCACCTTTAGGGGAAAAGCTGCCCAGGACTGGTGTATTTTTTTGGTGATCCGCGCTGCACAAGTAGTTCAGACAGGAGCCAAAGAGCCACTTTTGTCTCCGGACCATTGCCTAGTCAACGTTGATGACGCAACTCCAGAGGCTGCGCCACTGCCTGCAGAAATAAGAGCAACATGCTCCCCCTGCTGCTCTAATCTCTGAAGGCGCTCCTGTCCACTATCCTGCTCTACCAAGGGAGCCGGTCTCCAATGACGCAAGGACCAAGCTCTCTACAAGAAAGGTACTGTGTCTCTTAAACTGGCCCGCCTGGCCCTCGTTGTCCCTCACAGGTGTGCACTGGGTTGAGACCCTGTGGCATCTCGGTACTGGGGGAGTCTACGTTCACAGGTAATTTTACAAGCAGGAGATCCAGTGAGGTCTCTCCACTGAATTTTGAAGTGTGTGTGCCCACCCCAATCTTGAAGATGCACGAGGGGGACTTGATCAATGTGGCAGGATGGAGTGAACCTCGATGGAGGACCCCGATTGCCACTGGGAACTTGTCTTCTTCAGGAAGCCTGTAAATTACTGTACCTCATTACTTGTAGTAGGCATGCAGGGGCTCCAGTGGCCTGTATTTTATACTCACATGCAACCATTTCATTAGAGCTCAAAATGATTACAGTGCAAAGTGGAATAGGAGCCCAGATGCTCTGTGACCTATGTTTTCATTGTTTTTTCTGTAATTTACCCTAAAAGTCTACATTACTGGGACTACTCATGTGATATTCATTGTGTTACCTTGCTGTGGCCATAACAACAAGTGGTACATTCAAAATCATATGCACTGTGATTTTGGACAATGGCATAGTATGCACTGTATTTATGATTCAAATAATGTTGGTTGACCTTTATGTACAATGTACTATATATTTTTTATATAATATTGTGTTGAGTCTCTTTCTTGGCACATTCATTGTGTTATTGTGTGAGTGTGTTGCACAAATGCTTTACAGATTGCCTCTGATGATAAGCTTGCCTACTCTGCACCAAGTTACCAGAGGGTGAGCATAGGTCATATTTGGTGTGTAACTTACTTGTCTTAACTAGAGTGGGGAGTTCTGCCTGGCTTAGGTGCATACCCTATCCAAGCAGAAACCCCATTTCTAAGAGGTGTGATAAAAAGATATATTTTGTTTAAAAAACATCCAAATTTGAAAGGTTAAAGTAACATTATATTTAGATAAATTTGTCAATGACAACATTAATGTTTTGAACTAAACATAACTCAGAAGTTCACTTGTTATAGTTAGCAGAGCTTACCATAACTTTCGCCTCTGCCATGCACTGCTTATGATCTCACATATTACATCACTCATGACATGCTCTACGGCATCATTTATGACATCAGAAGACTTCTCAAATTACATCATTGATTTCCAACTTTTTTCAAAATGTTCTTCCTCACTGCAATTTGTGTGTAACCTTACCATCTCTCAACTTGTCGAGAGAAAGGACCGAAAGTGATGTGCAGAAATTAAACTGTGTTGAGAATAAGCTTGATACAAAAAAGAACTGGGCTACTAGACCATAGACATTAAGTTTAATGGATTCGTTGATATTGGGATTCAAGGTTTTAACTGGACAACAGAAAGAATCTATGGAATAATCTGGTACTTGGTATCAGTGAGAGTAGACTGGACCACAATGGAAACTGCAACAGAGGATTAAGAAATTGTTTGCTTATTGCATGGTTTGATGTGAGGGTTCTGATTGGCCATTGAGAGGTATTTAAAAGGAATCCACAATGGCGTCTCTACATACCGGTCATGAATGAAGGAGTGGACGCACCAGGCCTTAGATATTCATGTGGTAAGGAAAAGGCAATATGAAGAGGTGTTTTTGTGGGTCACTTGAATTAAGAAGGGCTAAGAGGAGATTTAGGCCCTCATTCTGACCTTGGCGGGCGGCGGAGGCCGCCCGCCAAAGTCCCGCCGTCAGATTACCGTTCCGCGGTCGAAAGACCGCGGCGGTAATTCTGACTTTCCCGCTGGGCTGGCGGGCGGTCGCCTTCAGACCGCCCGCCAGCCCAGCGGGAAAGAGGCTTCCACGATGAAGCCGGCTCGGAATCGAGCCGGCGGAGTGGAAGCTGTGCGACGGGTGCAGTTGCACCCGTCGCGTATTTCACTGTCTGCGCAGCAGACAGTGAAATACATGTAGGGGCCCTCTTACGGGGGCCCCTGCAATGCCCATGCCAGTGGCATGGGCACTGCAGGGGCCCCCAGGGGCCCTGCGACCCCCCCTACCGCCATCCGGATCCCGGCGGTCCGACCGCCGGGATCTGGATGGCGGTAGGGGGGGTCGGAATCCCCGCGGCGGTGCAGCAAGCTGCGCCGCCGCGGAGGATTCAATGGGGCGGCGGTACACTGGCGGGACCCCGCCAGTGGTGCCGGTCCGACCGCGGCTTTACCGCCGCGGTCGGAATCCCCATTGGAGCACCGCCGGCCTGTCGGCGGTGCTCCCGCGGTCCTCCGCCCTGGCGGTCAAAGACCGCCAGGGTCAGAATGACCACCTTAGTCTCTTGGTGGTACATTATATTGAATGGTGATTCAAGCTATGGTCAGAGGACAATGATTAAACAATAGGTGTTTGCTCGGAAAGTATGTGGTTGGTCATAGAATTGAAAATTAAAGCTTATAGCTTCCTATTTTCCCCTTCCATTTATACAGAAGTTCTCAATGCCAATGATCATCTATAATCTACAATATTGTAACTCCTAAATTTCCTGCAAGCAGAAAATTGTACACAGCAACAGAGTAATGTTTTGACCAATCTAGATGGACTTTGGTATGATTGAACTGTCTTCTTTTTCTTAACATTGATATTATCACAATGCCCCAGAGATTATTTTGGTAGCACTCCCCATTTTAATTTTGTTTTTTACCCACCTAAATGTGGATTAAACCGTATGTCTGAGATGCTCTTAAAGGCTGGTGCACCAGCAGACCCCAACCCCACAAATTTCAACTCTCCCAGTTGTGCCTACAACAAACATGTGGAGATATTGCAAAAAGTCGAACCTACAGGTTTTGTCACAGGGCTTCACCAAGCTGTGCAGTAGGAAACCTAATTTTAAAAGTTAGCCTCTAATGGTTACAGCTCAAATTCATTTTAAACAGAAGCTTAAAGTAACTGAAGCTCAACTAGACTGTGCTAAAATGGATCAATGGTTAATAGTTTGGCCATCTACAGTTCAGAAGCCCCAGTACACCAGGAATAAAAAGTCCTAATTGTCACAATTAGGACCCCGTAACTTTTCACTTTTGAAACTCTTTAACCCAGTTTTTTCATAGACATAGACAGCAAGAGCGAGCGCAAGCTGCCTTTGCTGTCACTCAGAACCCCGAGGAAAAAGACAGCAGTCATTTACTTTGTGCCCATCTATTATTTTGCATTATGTGTGCCCTCAACTTATTTGCCACTGCTTTCAATAAGTACATTAAAAAAACTGAGGAATAATAAAGGAGCCATGCATAACATTACCTCCTTTACCCTGTCAAATACCAAAAAATAATGCCTAGCTAGGTTTTTCACAGCCATCAAATAGGAAATGACAGTGAAGCACAATCTATCTATCATGTTACGTCAAACCCCAAGGTTAAAAACATCCGTTATTCACTTTTCCCTCCCCCTTTCTGCTATGCACTCTGTACTCACACATTCAAAGTGAATAGGTGGTGCCTCAATTCTAACTGTTCTTTGAGAGCCACTGGCCAGGCCAACATGTTTTTGCCTGGAAGGGTGGGCCTGCAGAACCCTTCACAGAAAGGGGAATGTGGCAGTTAGTTGAGACAGTGCACCTACAATTGGAGAAAGGCAGGTGAGATCAAGAGCTGCCATCCTGCCACCGTGCTAAAGTCTGCACAGACCCAGGTGACATGACAGAAATGACTGCTTACCTTGGTGCTTTAGTAACTGTTGAAAATAATGTCAATTTGGTAATTCTCAGCAGTATCCAGGATCAAAAATAACATATTCCAATCCATATGCTACTCATGGCTTTCCCCAGGACAGAGACTCACTGGTGTGTTAATGACACATGTGTGGCCAAATCAAAAGGTCCAGGTTACAAGATTCTCGGACAGTCCTAATTGCACACATCTGATGAATAAAATCATGATTTAGGATTCTGGGAAATTTAAACCTCACATCTTACTTATATGATGGTAGGAGAATGGGGGAAACAAAATCCAAGTTTCCATTGAAAAAATGTTTACAAAAATAAAGTTGATTTACATTTGCCATGTTCAGCTCCATGCAGATCTTTCAGGGGAGGCAGAAAAGGGGTAGAAAAAAGTGACATTTTAACTCCCATGGAATTCTTTGCTTTGCCCTGCAGAAATAAATGGCTGAACAGAATTACATGAAAGTTGGAATGAGAGTGGGATTTTACTTAAGGAATTGCCTTTGCTTGGTTTGGTGTAAATCAGTTTAATAATGTGTGAGATATTGGTGACTAAAAAGTGTTTCTGGGTTGGGCTTGAAGAGGTTTTAAAATATAAAAATATGCAGATCATTAATCAGTGGATGATCCCACTGATTCGAGAAACCACTGAGAATTCATAAATTAAATAAAAAAAATTATGGCACACCACTGGGCTAGGGAGATTTTTTCTCTTGTCCTCTAAGGCAGATTCACAAATCTGGCTTTGGATGTGTGCATCCACCACACCCTGATTGGATGGTCATACCAGAAACTTTACTGTTGCATTCACCATTGCCCAACATGATGCACTGTGCACCTTGCTCTAGACAAAAAAAGGCATGACGGACAGGGTGATTTTACACAGACTCCTATGCCCATGTAGCGGGTCTCAAAATGAACCCATTGGCATTAAAATGAGTGCATTGCAATTTTTGGATTGTAGGCTTTGCAAATGCTGTGTCTTTTAGAAATATAATTTGGTGCACTACAGTTACGCATGACTATCCCCAACTGGCATTGCCTTCAGCCATGTGCAACAAGGTTTGATAATCTATGGTGAGCTGAACTGGGGTCAGTGTGAGGCCATGCAGCTAAGCCCCACTGCTAACTGTGATACATTCAGCTGACGGTTTTGTGCAACGTGGGCTGACCATCCACAGGATAGTTGGTTGTAGGGAAATGCTGGCTGTGTTATATGAATGAAACTTAAGTGGAATAATTCCCTCCTTGACCTTCCCTAAACACCTCTTCCTCCATCCCCTCTACTAGTAAGTCTACCACTTTTCGCACCCACTCCCCTGTGTCCCTCCACATTTACTGCTAAAATCTATACTTATATGTGTGGACACTCCACAGTATGGGCAGAGAACTTCACACACATAAATATTGGCAAAACGTATATTTTGTAGAACTTTTTGTATTACTTCGAAACATACTACAAAGTGAGGCTTGAGAATCAGGCCATACCATTCTATGCAATCATCATAAGGATGGAAAAATGAATTGAAAGCATCTGAGATAACTAGAAAAAGAACAACAGAAATGAATAAAATGATGTTAAAAAGCAACATGAAAGTAGACAATGGTGAGGGGTCCCATAGGAAAATATTTTACAGAAAAGCAAGACTCCTAGATACCTTGTATAGTTGTACCGCTGGAAAATCTGATAAAAATTTACATTTGGGGATGAACTATTTTATTTCTTTTGTTTTTTCGGTTCCCTGCAGTGCAAACAAAAGCCCACTAGATATATGAACATTTTATATAAGAGCTGTTACATACTGCAGTAAATCAGTGTACATAAAATCATTTCATATGTTTCACGTAAGAACAAATACACATTACAAAACAGCAATTTACACCAGAACATTTCATATGGAGTTACAGAAGAACAGGGTTATTTCCATGTTGCCATTTTGACTAAGACTGTTGTATCATAACACAAACACGATTCAGCTAGATCAAATAGTTTTTGGTACCTGAGGTAATAAATTATTAACTATAGAAAACGAACCTAAAGAGTCATCTTGATTCCTTGTGGTGATACAGTTATGAGTAGCATGATCATTATTGTTTGTGGTTCATCTTTATTTATGGTAAAATGACCACAGACATGGATCCACAACTCTGCTGCCATGATCAAACTGCAAAAGTACATGCAAACCTGTTTCTGTTTATCTTGGCGAAAGCCTTCCACTCTTGTGAGGGTGACAGTGTGCCCCTCCTCCCCTCCTATGGCAGCACCTATCTGGCACCAGCACTTCAGAGGCCTCCAGTTGAACAGCATATAATATATATAAATATACAGATGTGCATTTTGTATTGTCCCATGTCATGTCAGAGGAAAATTACTTTATTTAAATATATCGAAAAAAATGAATTTCTAAACACAAGGCCATAGTACATCAGATTAACTGATTTATGCAGAAAGGCTGGAACACAATCACGTCATCCGATTCATCCACAAATATTCATATACAAATATTCATATTCAAGTAAATATTAAAACATACATTTTTCAGGATCCAAACATTTTGCCGTCACCCATCTTATTTTAGCTGAATTCATTTTAGTTGGCTCTGGGTTCCAGTGCTAACAGGTGTGTGCTCTCTCTTTTAAACGTGGTAAAAAAGGTAAAAATGGCATATACTTGATCGGCATATTTAATTTACTTATAAGTCCCTAGGAGAGTGGTATAGCACATACCCAGAGCCTATAAATGAAATGTTACTAGAGGGACTGCAGCGCTTATGGTGCCACCAACTTAAGTAGCCCCTTAAAACATGCCCAATGCAGGTTTAAATGGCCAATTTCACTTAGCAATATAACCCTTATTCATTTTTCACTACTGTAAAACCTACCTCTCCTATAGGATAACAGTGGATTGCCATATTACATGTAATAAGTACTAACCTTTGATTGGGGATAGGTGAACATTTCATGTTTGGTGTCTGAGAAATTGTAATTAAAAATTCTCAGATTTTAAGTGAGAGATTTGAAAATGCTACTTGTAAAAATGTGGCATTTTCCTGCCCTCTACTATTTAGTGCCTGCAGCCTGTCCTAGGTCACATGACCAGGAATAGTTGCCTGTTGTACTTCATTTATTACTCTCAGACAGCCTAACAATGGAGGGATTAGGTGTGCCTGTATGGGCCATCAACTGGTAGGATCGGGGGGGGGTTAAGCTGGGCACAGAACCACATGCAGCTGAATAGGTGAATAGGTTATGCTCTTCCTTCACACAAAGGACTTGTCACACCTGAATTGTTCATGCTGCCAGCTTGGATCCAGGGCACGGAAAGCTGTAAACTTTAAGCACTTCAAAATAAATTCTCTGGAAACTTCTCCTACTTGAAAAAAGGAGGCATGTATATAAAGCGGACCGTCAGACCTAGTCTTCATTACACATCTGGACCTGTGGAAGACTCAAAAAGACTGCTGTGCTGCTCTTCAAGAAGGAGTGCTACCCTAGTGCCTTGCTGCCCTGCTGCACGAGGAAAAGGACTCGACTGGATCTGCATCTTGAACCCAGGACCACCAGAGTGATTCCAAGGGCTCGTTGGCAGGCCTCCAGATCATAGTCCCAGGGACACAAAAGGCTCCAACCACCTAGAGCCCAGCACCTGAACTCTGTCTGCTGTGAGTCTACCACCCATGTGGTGCCATCCCAGGATCCTCGCAAGTGGGCCTGGAGATGCCAGACTTCTCATCTCAGTCTCCTTGGAACTGCCATTGTGTGATGCATCCTTGGTACAGGTCTAGCAAGCCCCTCGTTGACGGCATACTTGATGACAATGCAGGACTCTACATTGCAAGGCACAGCTCTTCAGAATCACTGGTGCGTGACACATCTTCGACTCAAGACTTCACATTGCAAGTCCTCATCAATGGCATACTTGAAAACGACACAGGACTCCACATCACAGCCCTGCAGCATCTCCAAACGTCTGTAACAATGCTCCACAAACCAGGATTTAAGGTACTTTTGTTAAACTGGCCTTACCTGTTTTCTGTATCTGGCTCACACTCCATCTCAGTTGGCCTGAACTTGTATCTTTGTCTTGGGCTAATGCCACCAGATAACAAAATTAGGTGCTTTGTGCTTCTAGGCACTATATTTACTTAAACATTGAAAATTGCATATCTCCTGGTCTACTAATGTGATTCTTGTCATTTTGGTGTCATGATTTATTAAAGGTTGCTCTATGTTTTTCAAAATGGTGGGATTTTTCTTTTGTGGTGTTTTCATTTCATTACTGTTTGTGTACTGCAAAATAACTTTGCACATTGCTTCTAAGTGAAGCCTTACTGCTTTCATGCCAAGCTACTGGAAGGTTTAGCATAGGTTAAGTTATTTTTTTTTATTCAGCCTGAGAGGGATTGTGGCTGTTTCTTCAACAGGGGTCACCTCTATTTAACCAACAGCCCAATTTCACAAATAGACTAAAACCTGTCAGGGGGCTGTTGTGAAAGCCACGCAGAATTACGCATTCAGGCAGTCATTTTTATTCAGCCATAAATAAGCTGTAAAAGACGCAAACAGGCATAGAGGATCGATATAAACATTCAGGTGGTCATTCTGACCGCGGCGGGCGGCGGTTGCCGCCTGCCATGCGGTTACCGCCGAATGACCGCCCGCGGTCAAAAGACGGCGGCGGCCATTCCAACATTCCAGCTGGGCCGGCGGGCGACCGCCAAAAGGCCGCCCGCAGGCCCAGCGGGAAAGCCCCTGCAACGTGGAAGCCGGCTCCGAATGGAGCCGGCGGAGTTGCAGGGGTGCGACGGGTGCAGTGGCACCCGTCACGATTTTCACTGTCTGCAAAGCAGACAGTGAAAATCTGTATGGGGCCCTGTGAGGGGGGCCCCACGACACCCGTTCCCGCCATCCTGGTTCTGGCGGTGAAAACCGCCAGAAACAGGCTGGCGGGAAGGGGGTCGGAATCCCCATGGCGGCGCGAGGATTCCCTGGGCCAGGGGAAAGCCGGCGGGAAACCGCTGGTTCCCCTTTTCTGACCGCGGCTTTACAGCCGCGGTCAGAATAGCCCAGGAAGCACCGCCAGCCTGTTGGCGGTGCTTCCGTGGTCCCCGGCCCTGGCGGTCATGGACCGCCAGGGTCGGAATGACCCCCTCAGTGTCTAATATAAACAAAAAAACTGATATAGTGAACAAGCACATCCAAGATGTTATTAAAAAGATATCACATAAATACATTAAAACCAGATCGCAGATAACACACATATTAAAATCATCAAAAGGATATCACAAGAAATTGTAAATACACCAGGTGCAATTAGCTTATACACATTAAGGAATCTGGCATTTGGCTCAATTTAATTGCACATTTGATATAACTGACTACTGCCAAACACATATTAACAGAAGGCAGTGATTGTACATAAAGCATTGCTTGGCTGCAGCATCTAAAATTAGCCTTCCTAAGAAATGGAACTGATATTGTGTCCTTCGATGTTAATTTATTACACATTAGGACTTGTTTTAGGCCAATGAATCTTGTGACCCAGTGGAGAGACACTGTAGGACGAGATAACTGATCAATATGTCAAGCAATATATCAATAATATCATCAATGTTTAACACCACAATGCACTTTACTTTGGATAGAGACATTAATCAAATTGTCTATTGTGTCAGTCAAGTGAACTCCTATCCTATCCACAGATTAGCATCAGCATGTTGGGCTTCATGCAAAACTATTTAGAACATCAATTTGGAAAACATCTAGCTTTGGTCCCTAGCAAAACGAGCAGTTGGTATCTAGAAAGGAAAAGCAAACAGACAAATTACAAATGCATTGTCATAATTACCCTCCAAGGATTTGGTCAGCGCACAGGATCAGTCTTCGTCCTCAGGACATCAGTCAAAACGCCATCAGTCTAACCTTTGTCTAAAGGACAGGGGATACTTCCCTCATAAGGAGGAAAAGCATAGAGGGCAGTCTATGGGTGAGGATGGTTTAATAAGTCTCAAATCACTGAACAGAGTGACAGAGTTTCTGGATAAAATCAATAGCATTCCCTACCTCGTTCTCTCGATCCTTCTGTGACATGGGTTTTTATGCCTTTTTCGTAATACCTTCCCCCAAAATTCTATTGGACATTTGTTATACCCCACTATCTTTAACCTATCAAATTATACATTAAGTAATCCCAATTGTCACCCCATGATAATTCATAACACTTTGATTGGTCTTCATAATTGACGTCTTCGGAGGGGGCACATCCGGTGGTTTCTTCACGGTTTGGCACGTCTTCTCGGGTCATGAGTTCCTTTGTCCATGGTTTAAATGTCCTTGTACATCACATTAGTCTACATTTGTTTCAATTTACTACATAAAATTTATACTAAAGAAGTAAGCATGCGGATGGGAACGGAATCATAAAAGATACATGCATCTACCGAGCTGGAAGAAAAGAACATTTGTAGGGTCATGGCACTTTGCAAGTCAGCATACTGAAAAACAGAAAGAAAATGCCTTTAATATGAGAGCCAGGCAGCTAAACTGCAGCTCACGCTAACTTAAGGCCTATAAGGTTTTTAATATAAATGCAATATCATAATTGTTAATATAACTCGAATAATCATAGCATTAATGATTCTATTTATTAGTTTGCGTATACATTGTTTGCCACACACTATAGTCATAATTCAAATGCACGTTTAAGCAAAAGTCACTATTATTGTCGTTTTCTATGCAACATTGTCACACATTAATATAGATGTTCTACTCTAATATAGGTTATATAAATCTACACTCTCTCAGTCCCTCCTCTGATGACGCTCGTCATCACACAACCTTTCCTTGACCTTTCACATTAATTTTTCACTTTGCGCATAATGCGCATTTCAACATCTTGTCCCTTGTGTGAACTTTCCCAAATTTCATTGAACATTTTCTCTCTTTCACTTTCTTCATTTCTTCTGGATCTTTTAGTCCAATTTTTCTTAATTTTATCATTTATTTTACATCCCCCCCATAATCCTAATAGACAGGCCAGAGCAATTAATAGACCCATTAATATTTTTGCAAGTACCCCATTCCAAATATTGGTAAACCAGCTCCCTACTCTGGCAATTCCCTTTCCAAATTCCTCCAAAACTCCATGGCCCATATTTATACTTTTTGACGCAAAACTGCGCTAACGCAGTTTTGCGTCAAAAAAATTAGCGCCGGCTAACGCCATTCTGAAGCGCCATGCGGGCACCGTATTTATTGAATGACGTTAGCCGGCGTTAGCCGCCGGCGCCGTCTGGTGTGCGTTAAAAAAAACGACGTACACCAGGCAGCGCCGGCGTAGGGGGATATGGGGCTTGGGCGTCAAGAAATGGGGCAAGTCAGGTTGAGGCAATTTTTTCGCCTCAACCCGATTTGCGCCATTTTTTTTCACTCCCAACCCCCATAGAAATTACTCCTGTCTTAGCAAAGACAGGAGTCATGCCCCCTTGCCCAATGGCCATGCCCAGGGGACTTCTGTCCCCTGGGCATGGCCATTGGGCATAGTGGCATGTAGGGGGGCACAAATCAGGCCCCCCTATGCCACCATTTTTTTTTTTTTAAAACACTTACCTGAACTTACCTTAATGTCCCTGGGATGGGTCCCTCCAGCCTTGGGAGTCCTTCTGGGGTGGGCAAGGGTGACAGGGGGTGTCCCTGGGGGCATGGGAGGGCACCTCTGGGCTCCTTCAGAGCCCACAGGTCCCTTAACGCCTGCCTTTTGCAGGCGCAAAAAAACGGCGCAAAAGCGGCCGTACGTCATTTTTTTTGACCCGCCTACTCCCGGGCGCGAATTTTGCCCGGGAGTATAAATCCGACGCACATGCCTCGGAGTCGATTTTTTAGACGGGAACGCCTACCTTGCATATAATTAACGCAAAGTAGGTGTCCACGCTAAAAAATGACGCAAACTCCATGGACTTTGGCGCTAGACACGTCTAACACCAAAGTATAAATATGGAGTTAGTTTTGCGTCGGAATTGCGTAAAAAAAAACGACGCAATTCTGGCGCAAACAGAGTATAAATATGCCCCCAGGTTCCTTCAAGTCCTTCAAATCTGCACTATCTCTAGTTAGGTTAGTAAGCATACCTCTAATCTTTTTATTATTATCTGGAATGAACGAGCAACAATGACGCTCATTGAGCATCTTGCAGACCCCTCCACTCTTTGCATAAAGAATGTCTAAAGCAAGCCGATTTTGAAGAGTCATAGCTCTTTCTGCAGCAAGTTCAGTATCCATCAGGAGTATAGTCCCTGTAAAATTTGTCAGCATGTTATCCACGATAGTAGACAACTTTTGAATCTTCATAGAATTCAAGATAACCCCCACTGAAGGGATTATAGCTCCAAATATGTCACCAATGACAGCAGCCACTGATTCTCGTTTTTGACTAGCATGTTGCAATTCAGACGTTTTAGGTATTTGTTTTAAGTCATCAATCTGGTAAATCTTTGGGAAAACTATTCCCAAGTAACATGTCCCATACCATCCCCTAGGGAGACGGTAATAAGCATTGAGCCCACAGATGTAGTAGATCCCAGGGATCGCTGGATCCTGTCCATTCAACATAAATGTCCATTTACTCTGAAACAAAAACACATGTCTGCATTCACTCGTTCCCACAAACAAATTGTCCTGCTCAGATTTTGGCCTATAAATACAAAGTCTACCTACATGTAATGCGTCTACAGCTAGCTTGCCTTATGTCTTGATTGCAGTGTAAGCATGATCATTTGCATATGTGCGTTTCTCTAGCCCTTTTTCTAATCTTTCTTTCAATGCTTTGCGTCTATCATCAGTGTGATATAAAAAGCTTTTCTCTACAGGTGACAGTAAGCAAGTCAGATTATTGCGATGTGCATAAGCAGTTCCAAATGTAAGCATTGGCTCAAAGAATCCTCTCACTATTTTTATATCATGTTCTTTAGCCAGTTTGTTCAGGAATTCAATCACAGACACAAAAGAAAACACAACATCCAGATTCGAATAAAAGTATTACACATGCTCTTGGTTATAGAACCTTGTTAGTAGCAAACTACAACTAATCCCGTAGGTTAAAGGAAGGCTATGGTAGGTAACTCCTTCCTGCACAGATGAAGGAATTTTAGTGCACACATAACAGTCTTTCGCATCCATGGTCTCCACATACTCATTCAGTAAGCGATAGAAGACATTAGTAGAAAGTTCCCCTTTTGAATTAGTAGTAGTACACACAGCTTTATTTCGATCAGTTAACCATAAAAGCACATAAAACCAGCTAGCGAAAATACAAGAATAAATAATCATTTGGTAAAATACAGCAACTACAAATTAGTAGATTATTTACAATCATTAAAACATTAAAACAATAAAAGCTCAAATTACACATAAAAGCTCTAAGAAGAGATAATAATCTCAAGTTGCTTTTTGGAAGTGGCAACGCATGCACCATGCTGTTACTAAATACTTACTCACAGGGAGAATTACATTAGCTGAATTATGGCTTTTTAACACCCGTAGAGCCTAGGAGCAGATCTTAAATCCCATAGCCCTACAAGTGTTGCGAATCCATTTTGATTGCGGGTTCGCATAAGCTGGGCAAAAGAACATAAAATGTTCAATGGTTTTAGAGATACTGCCACAAGCGGGGCATATATTTGGAAGACCAATCGGCCCCCACCTGTGGATCAATGACATCAGGGGCAAAGATCCAAAACGAAACCTTTCATATAGGCTTTTGCCGTGCAGATCCGGTATAATGTCCAAATAGGCTTCAAACTTTGGAGTCCATTTAAGATCAGTAAAAAGGTTAGTTAAACGGCCATGAGATTTACAAATTATGTTATTATCCCTGACATAAGACCAATAAGTTAACTTTAAGACATATTTGTGCCGTCTCTCTAATTTGCGGGGATTTTCCCAATAGTCACCCAAGCCCAGCAAACGGAACCAATGGGGCACATGACAAATCCAAGGGACAGTATTGGCATTTTGACATTTTAATAGGTCAAGTAATGAGATCTTATATATATCTAGTTCAGGGGTAGTCCACAGCCTGATCCAGTACAGGTGAGGTCTTAAAGTAGCCAAATCTGCTGCTCGACTTAACCCCAGATCCCAAAATACTGGGAGCAGGGGTGTGGAGCGTGGGCACGCTATCAAGGCGCTCGCAAAGTTGTTTTCTCCCACTGAGATCTTGTTACAGTTGGAGAAACCCCATACCTCCGCTCCATACAGAGCTGCACCTTGTGCCTTGGCTATATAAATCTTCAATGCTGGAGAAACAGCTGTTGCAAAAGAGCCCTGGTAAAAGTGCAATATAGACGAAGCTCTATGTTGTAACAACCCTGCACTTTTTGTGATCTGCTCTTCCCATGATAATTTACTAGTTAACCTGACTCCCAAATAATCTATAGAGCTAACTTCTTTCAGGAAAACTCCATCAATGTGGATGGAACATCTTTTACTAGGCCCTTTGGATAACACCATTAGTTTTGTTTTGTCAATGTTAACCTCCAACCCGTGGTCGGGACAAAATGAGTAGAATTGATCAACAAGGATTTGTAACCCCATCGGTGTCTTGGAAATAAGGAGCAAATCATCTGCGAAAAGCAGGATGGGAATTTTTTGTGTATTCAAGGAGGGTGCGTCATTCTGGCATATGGACACAGCCTTCACTACTTCGTTAATAAATGAGGTAAATAATAAGGGGGCTAGCACACAACCTTGACGAACTCCCCTTCTAATTGGGACCTGTTCTGTCAATTCGCCTTGTTCGCCCCACCTCACTTGGGCATAAGTGTTTTCATGCAAACGTTTTAGCAGGAATAGTAGGTCCTCTGGAACTCCCAGTCTGCCCAGCACCTCCCATAATTTAGCTCTTGAAACCAGATCAAAAGCAGATCGCAGGTCTATGAATACTAAATATAGACTTTGCTTAGCGATAAGGACATATTTCCAGTACAATATAGCCAGTCGAAAGACCTGGTCTACCGTGCTGGTTTTGGCACGGAACCAGGCCTGTAGTTGAGAAAGAATTTGACGCTCCTCAACCCAGCTAGTTAGCCTCTGCAGAATTTGTTTAGCAAAAATCTTTTGCATGTTATCTATAAGGCTAATTGGCCTGTAATTGGCTGGAAGGTTAGCATTTCCTTTTTTGTAGATGGGTACAATTTCAGCCCCCTTCCATGTGCCCGGGATTTGTCCCCCTGCAGCTATGCTATTTCAAATGGCATTGATGTACCAGGACCAGATATTTGGTTTGGATTTATACAGATCTCCAGGGAGTTTGTCCGGTCCGGGTGCTTTGCCAAGTTTCAGACTGTTTATAGCCTCAAGGGTTTCTTCTACTTTAAAGGTAAGATGACCCTTGGGGATACACTGGGCCCCCACTTGAACTGACATGCTGGGGATCAAATCCGGTAACATAGGTGAGGGGTTGACTACATTGCTGTCCGTTAAGCCCTCTGGTAGGGCATAAAGAGTGGAAAAATGTTCTACCCAGCTTTCTGGTTGTATGTGGTTGCTGGGACAACTCCTACCTCCATTTTCTCTTTTGGACAGGAGTTCCCAAAAGCGCTTATTATCCTTCTCTCTGGAAGCATTTAATAATTCCTGCCACAGGGAGTCCTCCCACCGCTTTTTTGCATTAGACACGGTTTCTTTATATAAAGTCCTAGCTTGCTTGATCTCCCCCTGGGAACCAGACATTACTGCTGCTTTAAGCCCAGACTTAGCCTTTGAACACCTCTCATCAAACCATCCTTTGCGTACCCCTTTTCCTTCACATGGCTTTGGCCGCCTTGCTTGATAAAAAAAAAAACGTAGCTGAATAGCCATATTATCATGGATTTTTTTAATCGGAATATTCCCTGCAGTCTGCTCTTCGTTCCTTTGCCAAGTTATTTAAAAAAAATTGGTATATTGCTCTGATATGATATGGGTTAGACATCACTTTTGGCCAAGTAACCTTAGTGAATTTATTGTTCCAGCATAGTGGCGGGATTATTGTAGCATGATTATTATGTGTTCTCCTGAACATTTCTCCAGAAAGGGTTAGAAGCAGGGTAAAGTGGTCACTATCACTTCTCACTATTACTTCCATATCTTCCAGGTGGGGCCATAGCCTAACATCAACTAAGAAATAATCTATAGTACTTGTAGAACTGCCCCTTTTAAACGTAGGTGCAATGTTCATATCAGATGGCGTCCTGCCATTGCAGGCCCTAAGGCCATGTTTTAGACATAATAGAGCTAATTGTCTGCCCACCCGGGATTTTTTGCAAGGCCGAGTAATAGAAAGTTGCGGGATCCCCCACAGCTCATCCTCTTCGTCAGTTAGGTCATTAATAAGGGTGGAGGGTTCAAAGGTACAATTAAAATCTCTGGCTACAATCAAGATAATCGAGGGGTGGAGGCTTCCCACGAATTCGGACAGAATAGCCAAGGTATGAGACTCGGAACTGCATGAGACCGATCGTATATAAACATTAACAATAACAATTGATAGAGTTTTTTTAAACGTAATACACATGGCTTCTATATCTACAGAATCAATTTCCAAAAGCTTGTAATCACACTGCAGGTTCTTGTTAACAAGTAATAACAACCGACCTTTCGCCCGGCCTAACCCCTTCTCTGAAGGTATAGCAGGGACACTAAATGAAAGAAATCCATCTATAATAGTAGCATCCTCTGCCCAAGTTTCTTGGAAGAGACAAACATCTATATCCTTGATAAAAAAGGCCCATTCGCTATCATCTAGTTTCTTTGCCAACCCAGCAAGATTCCAGGACATGAGTTCTAATGTGCATTTGCCTTTGTTTGTCACCACAGTTGAACAACCTACGTCCCCTGGGCCCAGATCGTTGGTACAAATATCAATTGTTGGTACTCTATTATTCCCCTTTAAATGTAAGACCTTGGGGCTGGCCATCACATGGGTCACTGGTTCAAAAGTCAGTCATAGAGAGGCAGGCAGCGGCCCAAAATCGGTAGCTGCCTTACATACAACACCTCCACAGGAACTAGTTAGGCCATCTGGTCCACCCAGTCCGCTATTTGGTCCATGATTGTGTGGGTTTAACATAAGTCTTATCCCCCCCATGGTTGCTTCTCTATTCAAGTGGGTGCGAGAGTCAAAATCCATGAGTTGAGTCGCTATTGTCTCATCTTGAAAATGGATAGTAAAAATTGGTCCCTAAGATGCTGTTCCTCTCCGAGCGAATGACAGAGAGGCAACTTCGTCGGGAACGTATCCAATGTATGACTTTATTAATCAAGGAGGCTTGGTTCTCAACTGACCCTGGCAGTAGTTTTGGAACATTAGTGAGATAGATTTTATTTGTTCCATAGTTTGCGCACAAATCTTGTTCTTTATTAACTGTGTTCTCAATAT